>NC_135532.1:43384415-43389415 GCF_045843805.1 Urocitellus parryii | reverse complement strand
CCTTCTCTACCACATTGGTTTCCTATTTTGGCCACTGATAATCCACTTACTTACCTAGAATCTGATATTTCATTCTCTTCTTTCCATAAACCACATATCTAGTGGGTTCCCAGGAGAAGTTTATCATCTAAATATTTCTTGCTTTCATCATCTCCTTCCTTTATCTGGAAAGATTGGTCTCTTCACCTGAGTGCTTTGTTTTAGAAGCATATACATATGGAGTGTTGAAGGAAGGAGTAAGGGGGTTCCTTACTGTCCAGCTAAATCAGCTGAATCTTACTCCCAATATAGGGAATAAAGGAAAAAAGCAACATTGTTTAGTTTTTGTCTTCCAGAAGTAGATGAGAGCAGGAGAATGGTTTAATCTTAGAATTCCACAGGATCCAACAAAGAGAAAGGGAAGTTTGTAAAAGGGAAGGTTAATTGAAATAGACTTGTTTTACATACAGAAAGTGAGGTAGAAATGAAAACTACAAAATATTGCTGAAGGAAATGAAAGAAGAAACAAACAAATGTAAGAAATCCCATGTTCATGGATTGGAGGACTTATTATTGATGTCAGTATTACCTAAAGTGATCTACAGATTAATTACAAAATCCCAAAGGCACTTTTTCCTAAATAAATCCATCTCGAAATTTCATTCGAATCTCAGAGGACTCCTGATAGTTACAACAATCTCAGGAAAAAAAAAAAAAAAGAAACAATGTTAAATGACTCACACCTCTGAAAACAGTATGGCAATTCCTCAAAATTTCAAAATAAAATTGTCATATGATTTATCAACTATATTTCTGAATATACATTTAAAAGAATTGAAAGCAGAATCTATAATATTAATATTAATATCCCGCCCCATGTTTATAGCAGCATTATTCATAATAATTATGAATTCATGAATTCATAATTCATGAATAATTATTCATAATAATACAATATTAATATCCCACCCCATGTTTATAGCAGCATTATTCATAATACTTAAGATGTGAAAGCAAACGAAACATCCAATGACAGGTGAATGAATGAACAAATTGTGGTATACCACAATAGAATATTATATAGCCTTAAAAAGGTAGGAAATTCTGACATATACTAAATCATGAATGAGCCTTGAGATCGTTATGCTAAATAAAATAAGCCACTCCCCAAAAGATAAAAACTATGTGATTTCAATTATAGGAGTATCTAGAGTAATAAAATTTGTAGAAACAAAGAAGAATTGTGACACCAGGGACTGAGTGAAGGGAGAAATTAGTTATAGAGATTCAGATTTGCAGAATGAAAAAGTTCTGCTGGAGTTTGGTTATACAACATGGTAAATATACTTAATACTACTGAATTGTACACTTTAAATGGTACATTTTATATGTTTCTTACCACAATTTATATTTTGTAAAGAGAGAAGACTAAGATGGTATAAATGAAGCATATAGAAAATTTTAAAGGAAGAGAACAGTGACTCTCATTAAGTAGCTTTTCTGTGTCATGTATTTTGTAATAGTACATCTCACTTTGGAAAAAGTACTGTGTAATGATTATGTGAATCAGAAACTGAATCTATTCATTTTTAACTTAAACACAAATTGAGTTGAAATTTTATGCTGTAATCTTCCTTATCTCTTTTTCTTCCTGTTTACCAGGCTGGAAAGGTACTTTATTAGGAGTTGCTATGGCTACAGTGAATGCTATGATAGCAGAATATGGCTGTAGCTTAGAAGACATTATTGTTGTACTGGGACCTTCAGTAGGACCTTGCTGTTTTACTCTTCCCAGGGAATCAGCAAACGCATTTCATAATCTTCATCCTGAATGCGTACGACTTTTTAACTCACCCAGACCCCATATTGACATCCGTAAAGCCACCAGGTATGTTTGATTTTGCTGTGGAACTGCAAGTTTGATTATTGTTTATTACTTCTGAAATGAAAATTATTTTAGAGAACAATTGCTAACTCCAAGAAGACAGGTAGCAGATATACACTGCAGTCACTACACAACACACTACACTACACAAAAACTCATTTTAAATATAAAATCTATTCTCAACCTGTTCAAATGACATTAAATTTCTTATCTGGTGTCTCTCATTGATTTGAAAATGAAGGAAGAAACAGCTGGCCTTGAAAAAGATTAAATTTCTACTTCATGTAGAAATACTGGCATTTATTTGATATTACAGTTATTCCTCAGGTAAACTCTCTAGAATATAAAAACATTTAGAAAGCTAATATTTTAAAATTGTTCATATTTTCTAATTAATTAGAAGGATATATGTTTTCGAAACAATATCAGGTAATATAAATACACAGCCACTTTTCATTTTTTTGTGGTCTCATGCATCTTGAATTTTAAGATTTTTGCTTTTAATGTCTTTTGAAAAATATTTGTTATTTCTACAAAGGAAATTGATAGATGATTTGAATTGTGTTTTTATTCCAGTCAGTAAAGCCTTACTCACTTAATACCTAAGTGTAAAGAATTGGAATTAATTCTTGATTTGACTTGTCAAATAATATCACTAATTTTCATTCATATTTCATATCATAAAGTTTTATAGGGAAACACATTTTCAGTGAAAAATACAGCTAATTAAGAGGAAAGGAGACTAGATGGTTAGGTCACTAAAAAGCACACTCTCTCTAAACCAAATAAATCTTGGTTAAAAATACTCTTGTAGTTTGAAAGATTTCTTCTTAAGTAAGCCCTTGATTTTGATTATAAAATTATGTAACCAGATTATGTCTACAGGACAGTATAGAAGTTCATACAGTTCATTTATAAATTTAGGTGATAAAAGTCTACCATTTCTTAGCTAGTCCTTGTTGTGTACATAAGTAACAATTTGCATTATTCCTGCCATATTTTTTATAGAACTCTTTTACATTGTTTTACATACTATTTTCATATTTCTTGGGCATTTGGTAAAATAAATGCTTGCTCTCTTTCAAAAAATCTTTATCCTAAGGATTCTTCTAGAACAAGGAGGAATTCTTCCACAGAATATTCACGACCTGAACCAGGATCTCAACCTTTGTACATCTTGCCATCCTGACAAGTTTTTCTCCCATGTCCGAGATGGCCTTAATTTTGGCACACAGATTGGCTTCATATCAATTAGAGAATGAGGTACTGAATTCTCCCTTCCCTCTCCAGTCTCTCTTGCCTCTTTCTCTGACCCCCTGTCTTTCTCCTTCTTTCTTTTCCTCTCTTCTTCTTCCTCTGTCAACCTTTTTCTCCCCTTATTTAAAAAAATAATTAAGTATACATAATTTTACCCTTTTATTCCTATAAAAAGAATATATTTTTAATGAGACCGTAGTAGTAACATATTCTATTATAAAAATGAGCCATTCCTTTTCCTAGTTAGTGAATAATCGGGCAGGCTTATATTAAAAGTACTACAATTAACTGATTTAGTTTTTAAAAAAATCCTGTATGTAAGTTCTTTGTGTTTACTATGTACTTGATATCTATACATTCCTATCATATCATCTTAATGCTTTTTAAAAAAATTTGTTGAAATGATATCTTTGCATAAAGATTCTAAATTCTAGAATAAAAAGAAATCCACAATATACAAATTGAATTAGTTTTCAGCTAGATTTCCAACTGCTATCTATAATAGAGTTGACCAGATTTTTCTTTAAAGGGCCAGATAATAAATATTTTATGTTTTGTGTGATATTCAGTCTCTATCTAAATTACTCACCTTTGCCAATGTGGAGCAAAAGCAGACTCGGACAAAACAGAAGTGTGTCTGTGTGCCAGTTAAACTTTTTTTTTAAACAAAAAACAGGTGAAGAGCCACATTTTGCCCACAGGATATAGTTTGCTGACAAACTATATCACACACAGTGATAGAGCAAGGTTGAAGGTAATTTCATTAAAATAGTATTTATTAGATTTTTTTTCAGAGTTATACAAAAATATTTCATGACATTGATTTAACATTGCCCCTTTAGCATATATGCAATTTCTCTAAGGTTACTTTTCATTGAAGTAATACTACATTTAGACTTTACAATATCTTTAGGTTTTTAATATGTAAAAAATCGATAGCATTATGATTCCTACCTTGGTATTCTAATAGTGCTAGAAAAGGTCTTATATTATGTTTCTTTGTATTTTACAGACATTTGACTGGATTTTTGAATAACTTCCTGTGTCCTTCCAAACTGAATGCAAGAGAAAAACTACTATTTGATTTATGTAAAACCAAGAGGATTACAATGGATAATTCATCTTTAGGGTACATTTTCTCTTTTATTACCAAAGCCAAATGATTTTCACTGAACTTTATTGCTAACTGCAGTGACTTGGGAGGCTGAGACAGGAGGAGCACAAGTTCAGGGTCAGCCTCAGCAACTAAGTGAG
Source organism: Urocitellus parryii (assembly GCF_045843805.1). Lineage (NCBI taxonomy): Eukaryota > Metazoa > Chordata > Mammalia > Rodentia > Sciuridae > Urocitellus > Urocitellus parryii. The sequence continues at coordinate 43,385,040 of NC_135532.1, read as the reverse complement.
GCCCTTAGCAACTCAGTGAGATCCTGTCTCAAAATGAAAAATAAAAAGGCTGGGGATGTAGTTAAATCACCTCTGGGTTCAATCCTCAGTTCAAGAAAGAAAGACATTATAATGAAACTGACAAAATGATCAGTATAAGTATGATGTTTTACAGATGAAAATGATTCTTTGGTATAGCCTATTGAAATGACGAATAGGTCTGCTCAGTTTAGTATTTAGTAGATACTGTCTTTGTCAGATATTGTGCTATCCAAAGTGAATCAAAATGAGTAAGACTTTTCCCTTTGGGTCTACTGCAGTAGAGGAGATGAACACTTTTTGAAACTGAAATGTACTTTTAATAACAGTAGAAAGAAGGCAATCACAGATAGTGTTATAGAGAAAATGACATATTCATAGACCCAAAATGAAGAACAACCATAAGAAGTAGAGGGAACACCATGATCCAGGGCATGAAATTGTGAAAGTTTATAACATGTTCTAGAGAGAGAACAGAGTGGCCAGAGTTAAGAGTGGAAAAACAGGTTGCAAATAGATTAGCAGGATCCCAAATGCCATGTCGAAGAGTTTCCAGATAGTGTGAAAGCATCAAAAATAGAGGAGTGTTTTGATTTCCTTGTCATCC